>NC_039518.1:7998145-8045650 GCF_003672135.1 Ooceraea biroi | reverse complement strand
TTGAATAAATTTTCTTATCTTGCCGTAATATTCGGTACACACAGTGTGACACATTGATCGTGTCGCTCTGCAGTGTCCTGTGTTCAACACGGCTAGTACAATAAAATTCATGAAATTCCATCGTTCTCAGGGCAACACAGGTACAATTATATCTACTGTGCACCATAATAAATAAAAATCTTTTATGTCATTTATAAAATTATTAAATGTATACTTATCACATAATTTTCGTTGTGCACAGCATAGTTTGTCACAGTGTTCACTTACGTTATATTTACATATTTTAAGTGATTCACTGTTAAAGCAGAGAAGAAGAATAATAGGTTCTATTACTCGGAAATTGACAAATAATAACTAATTCGTAAATGTGATTGTCACGAAATTTTCATCTATCCTCCATCGATGCCTCGCGATACATCCAGTGACTGACAAGACATACAGGAATCCCCTCTTAGAAGGACGTGCTTTCATGCGCACGTATAAAAGCCAGTGAAAGCGCCAGGCGCCCTCCAGACTAACCGACAGCCCGACAGCCGATAAGGAGCTCTGCGTCGTACTCGTACGGCGACTTGATTAACACCTGAGAATTTTTTCACACCAAGTTCGCAAGCTGAGATCAGTCAATCTAAAGAATCAACCGTTGTGCACAGTTCGCCGTTCACGGTGGTCCGCGAATTTCCGCCGTTCTCTCGTGATTTGTGACAGGATAGCTTAGATCAGTAGTGATACCATGACGATGCATCCTCCTTTGGAACCTGATTTCTCTGCTCGTCGTGCCGAGATACTGGGACATCCTCCACAAGAGAGATTAATGCCAGTAATCCTAAGCGCAACTGTATACTATCTCACGCGCATGATCTTCATTCTCTTTGATTGTACGTGCGGAGTTCTGATTTTTTTTGTTCTATTACTTGTAATTATTTCTTTTGTTGATTATTCTAAATGAATATTTCTACATTGTAAAACAAATATGTGAAATAATGTATAACCTACTTACGAGTGCGGCAAATAATAAATTCTTTTTAATTAAGATGAAGCTAATTGTTTATTAAATTTTATAAAAGTTAGAAGTTAAAACAAATTTCACAGCATAGTTCGCCACTTACACGTTGTGAAATGCAAAAATTGTGATTCAAATTCATTATAAAAGGTTACAATTATCAGGAAAAAGGAATCGCGCCACCATCTCGCCGGTAACGCCGGTACGCTAAGGATTTAACGGCAAAGATATAAGTGTCTTAAACTCTTACCTCGATGACTTAAAGTTCATCGGCGAATTACACCATCCTAGCATCAGAACTCGCGGGCGTGTTTAAAGACATTTATCCGTTTCCATACAGATATCGTATATAAATTACATTGCTGTATATTTTACACAATAGAGAATTAAGCCACATTATTTAAACTTTGGATGTAAGAGAGAGAGAGAAATATTGTGTGTTTGAGACTATTCGCTTAAACAGTGCATTTCTCGCTAATATTGTGTGTGTGTGTGTTTGGTTCTCTCGTATTCTATTTCTAGATTCGAGATCTCAGCAACTCGTATATACGGTGCAACCACTGAACAAACTGTAAACCAGTAACACCCATCCCAGACTTCATGTACCTATTACTCTACTCTGGGAAAATTCAAGATTTCCAACTTGACATTCAGTACTTTCTCAATCTCGAAACTTATGTCTTCGTTCTTACATGAATTATTGCTACAGAATATTTAAACTTGAAGAGTGCAAATATATGAGGTAGCACAAGAGAAAACACACATTACGTACGCACAATTACTGCATGAATTTTTGATACGTGACTGACGCCGTTCTATGATAATTAAGGGATATTCTTTCATAGTAGCGATACATATACATAGACCTACGGTTAGGTCGGAAGAGAAATAACCGCAATTTCAAGCATTTCATAATCCTTTAAGAGAACAATTTTGATTACTCCCGCGCTGCTGTCTTTCTTCTTCCCATTCTCGTTCTTAATTTATTAGGTTTCGTTACGTGCGTTTTATCCCGGACAAATTACGTCTACACCCTCGTCTCTCTATCCTTCGGTTGCGAAAGTGGAACATCTTCTTACAGATGCTAATTCATGATAACCTCGAAGAGTGCGTTTTCTGGACGTGACAGTCATTTCAAAATGCAGCGATTTGTTTCCCACTTTTTTACATTCACGCCGAGCAATCTCATCACGACGTCTGGGCCGGTATTGCTCGCTTCGCGGACTTCTGACATTTGGCCGAATTAACACATCGATGAAATGGTAATTACATACACGTCGCTTCAATACGTTGGAAAAACCGTGAAATCTGCGTAACGGCATTTATAATATTATAATTAAGCACCGTGAGTCTGACTTGTTGTGAACTATGCTCACGAGATTTCCACCATCTACGCGTACCTATACTTTCGTAGCCGCGTTGTACGACAAGTACGACGGATTGGCTAAGGACGTGCAATCTTTACTGCATTTCTTGCTAGAAAACACTTGACGTTAGAAGCAAAGTCGCCGGCTATAGCGAGATTTGTGTTGCTTACGTTGGGAAAGTACGCTTTACGATGCTCGAAACATATTTTTTATAGAAGACAAATTTGACTAAATTTATTGGTTCATAAAAATGTATCCAAGATATAGCGTTGCACCATACAATTTCTCAAGTAACAGTAAAGTATATGGAGATTGACTGGAAATGTTTCCTGCATATTCTATTATTTATATTAAATGTTAAGAGAGAGGAAACATTATACGATAGAAATGATGGGCAAATTTAATAGCATCCATACTCACTTACGTAATCGACTACATGCACGCATCTATTGTAAATAATATTTGTAAATGAAAGATCTCGAAATATCTACACATCTTTGCAAATTATTTTTATCGGAAAATTAACTCTTTAATGCTCTTACGTTGTACACTCGATTCTTGAACCATCTAACTGTACATTCATACGTTACATTTACACGCCTATTCTTCATATTATAAATCAATGCCGTTGCATTGGAATATGAACGATAATAACAATATCCTACATCGGCGCGCAGAGTCGGATCACGTGCGCACGTGATTCACGTGCTCCTGCACGTGCCGTTATTGCCGATAGGGGGACTCCGAGAAAGGACAGCAGACCGAGACACAAGCGACGAGGGAGAAAGCACCAGTCGCTTCGTATGCCTTCCCTCGTTACGGATAATGCCATCCGAGAAAACGTCCGCCGACTAGTCAACAGTGCAAAGCGTGCAAGGCACTCGCCTCCGAATCACGGCTGTCGTTCTGATCCAAAGGCATCAGACAGTCCGGCTCACGGTGCACATACCTGCATGTCAGTAACAATTGACCTCGTGCCAGACGTCGTGAACGCTATACGCCTATCGTGCGAGCCCCGTTACTCCAGATGAGTGAACCAACATGGAGATCCTGGGAAGGACTCGGGAGGGAGTGAACCCAACATGAGAATTGGGGGAAGGACTCGAGGAGTGAACCAACATGTGAGGTTGGGAGGGATCAGAAGAGTGAACCAACAATGGATTTGGGAGGGACTCAGAAGAGTGAACCAAAAAATGGAGGGTGGGAGACCTCCAAAAGTTGATCTGAACCGCACGACTTTTGGAGCACATCGCGGGGCACGAATGAACGTCAGGCTGGCCGAAGCTGTAAGATCTGGAAAGATAGTCGAGACTGGACAGGTCTCTATAGAGGACGGAATGAAACAGCTTGATCAACGAACAGTAGGAGTATTTCCGTACAGCTCTAAGACCTAGGTCGTGTAACCAGGGATCCGGAGGTTCGAGTTTCAAATCTAGGCAGTCTCCTAGTTATTTTTGCCTCTTACCAATTCGAAGTGGGATAAAATCCAGCTACCCCTCGAAGAACAGTTGAGATTCATCCGCACCCCCGGAGAGGGAGTTGACGAAGCAGTGGCCGGTTAGTGGAACCTGAAACATAGGAAGTCGAGGAGCGACTTCAGAGAGAGTGAACCAACATGGAGATTGGGAAGGACTCGGAGGAGTGAACCAACAGGAGATTGGGAAGGATCGGAGGAGTGAACCAACATGGATTGGAGGACTCGAGGAGTGAACAAATGGAGTTGCGGAGGGGACTCAGAAGAGTGAACCAAAAATGGAGGTTGGGAAGGGACTCAAGTGGAGTGAACGACGATTTGGAGACATTCGGACGAATGTAATGTCAGGCTGGCCGAGCTTTAAGATCTGGAAAGATAGTCGAGACTGACAGGTCCTATAGAGGATCGGAATGAAAACAAGTTTGATCACAACGTAGGAGTTATTGCCGTTACAGTCTTAAGACCTAGGCGTGTGAACCAGGGATCCGGAGAGTTCGAGTTCAAATCTAAGGCAGTCTCCTAGTTATTTTTCGCCTCTTACAATTTCAGAAGTGGGATAAAAATCCCTACCCTCGAAGACAGTTGAGATTCATCCGCTACCCCTCGGAGAGGAGGGATTTGAGAAGCCACGCTGGCCGGTAGTGAAGCCTGAACATGGAGGTCGACGGACTCAGAGGAGTGAACCAACATGGAGATGGAAGACTCGGAGGAGTGAACCAACATGGAGATTGGGAAGGACTCAAGAGGAGTGAACCAAACATGGAGGTTGGAGGGACTCAGAAGAGTGAACCAAAAAATGGATGTTGGGAGGGACTCAGAAGAAGAGTTGAACCAAAAATGGAGGTTGGGAGGACTCAAGTGGAGTGAACGACGATTTGGAGAACATTCGGGGACGAATGTAATGTCAGGCTGGCCGAGCTGTAAGAATCTGGAAAGATAGTCGAGACTGGACAGGTCGTTATAGAGGATCGGAATTGAAAACAAATTGATCACAACAGTAGGAGTATTGGCCGTACAGCCTAAGACCTGGGCGTGTGAACCAGGGATCCGGAGAGTTCGAGGCAAATCTAAGGCAGTCTCCTAGTTATTTTTCGCCTCTTACAATAGAGAACGGGCGGAATGAGTGTTGACTTCGTTCTTCGGTCAGTCACGAGGAAGCGAGGGATGGTTGTTCTCCTTTTCTCCCGATTCAGACCTCAAAGACCGTTTTCGGATACCGAAACGGAATCCGATTCGCCTTGCGATAATTGACAGATCGCAACACGTTCCAGCTGTTTGTTCCGGCCGCGATCGAGCGGAAATTTTTTAGATTTAGAGTAGCTTTCTTTTCTACGATTCTGCAATACTTCATCGCGATTAATGAAGCTTCAAGCGGTGGAAACGTTTGCGTCTGGCGGTTTCTCTCTCTCTCTCTTCCTCTCTTTGCTTTTTTTCTCGCCACTCTCATTTTTGATCAATAAAGTTACGTTTATATTTCGTTATTCATCCACTCATATATACTCTCTTCGCAGCGTCCGTGTTCTCGGACCTCTCAACAAACCGATGCCCCGAAAATGTCGGTCACGCTGACGTTTGCATGCGCCCACGTCTCTCTTTCTCCTTCACGCATTCATATGTGCTCTCTCTCCTTCTCTCTCTTTTCTTCTCTACTTTCTCCCTTATTTTCTGTCTCTCCCGCGTGTCTGCTGCCGTGACGTAGAATTCACGCCATCATTTGTTTGGTCGAGCCTGCTGCCCCTCACACCATCCCTTCGCGTTGCATCCTGCCGCGTGTATCGCGGATATCTGTTTCATTGTTTTTCACGTATTGTTTGAGATAAATAATACGCCAGCGACGGTCCCTTTTTTTTTCATACTTTATTCGCGGACCGGCGTGGCGGCGCGCGGCACGACATGTCGCGCTGCATTCATTTTCACATACTGCGCCTGTACTTGTGCCCAACCGGGACACCGACCGGGAACACCAACCCGAGTATTACGTGTTTTTGGCTCTTTCGGATAAACAGAGCGCTAAATATTTCGAGAGGTTATTTTTATCGAGTTTGATTAACCCTTTTCAGTTCATATCCAGTTTCGCCGTTGTTCCATGCGAGTTCTCGTGCGAGCGCAGATAGAGATGCGACAAGATACAGTGAGAGAAAGGACGTAGAGCAATTATATACTTAGTAACAAATTCTATATATTCATAATTTATATATTAACTACTATGTAAAGATGAAAAACGAGAGAGATGTATAACTTTGTTTAAAATTTTCATGTTTAGAAAACAGACTCGTTAAATCGCGACAAGTTTCTTAAATAAATTCGTCGTCTTGCTGGCAATTTCTCCAGATCTAAATGCCTCCAATGAAAGCACAACTAATCGCGTAGACAAAGGCTGCGTAAAGTAACTTTATTATTAAAATCGCGGAGGATGATCGCGCGCGATATAATTTCGGAGCACGATAATTCGCGGGTCGTCACGCCGGAGTTTCGCCGTAGTTTTGCGTCTTCGTTCCGATAGAAATTTGATGGATTGCACGCGATAATTTCAACGAAATCGTACGAATGCAAGGACGGATTTGCAAAGCCCCAATATCACTTATCGCTGCCATTATGCGCGTTAATCGCATTAGATTTCACACGATGCAGAGAGCGTTTAGTGTTTCTCATCACTCAGGGACCGGTAATATCCCATTTAGACAATATCCAACCGGTGCAGCGTTGTAACGTCTCATCTCCGGGCGGTTTGTTATTTATTAATGGCTGCTCGTGTTAAGGCGTCTCGAGTATTTATGAGTCGATTAATATGTATGTGCCTTATATCTTATGTAAGACGGCGTTCACACGCATACACACACACAAAGTATCAGCCAGATTTCAAAGATGTCAGACACTGTGAAGTCTCTATTAATATTTGCAGTCTTAACGAGGGCTGATTAAGTAATCTTGCTTTCGACGTAAAGCACTTTTGCATGCGCGTGTTGTCGGCTTTTCGATATACCCTGCCTCCCCTCTGGCCTTTGACGTTGAGAATTTCTAGCTAAATGGATGAACCAATTTAAAAGAACGTTTAGATACGCGAGGCACTTCCGCGTAAACTGTAATTGTATTAAAGCTGCACACGTAAAACGGTTATAATGTATTAGCATTTCGTGTCACGGACCCTTTAATGGTTTCCAGTGTAACGAATGTGAAGGTGCACGTGCGTGACGAAGTATGTTGCTCAAGCATCAAACACGCGTAGAGATGTAAAGATTGCTTTTCTTCTTTTCGATCATTTATTATTTTATAGATCGTAAGTAGTTTTCGGTGGAGAATGTTAATTAGAATACTGCACTTTTATTTACTCTTGTAGTTGCAAAGTATTACTTTATGCGTCACGCGATTTTTTTACAAATTAGAACCGGCACGTTAACGATATATCGTCAGACTCTCCTGTTTTCACACATTTATGATTTACGTTCGTGCATTCGTTTGGGCGAATAATATCTCTCGTGAAATCGATATGCTCCCCAGCAGTGACTGTCAAATACCGCATCATTGCGCATTGCATCATCCGCGTAAACAATTTACTGATATCACGGCTAAATATTTATAAAAGATTTATACTGCACTGCGGCAATATGGTATCTCGTACCGACAGTTTAATCACATCAACAATGGCAAGGTTGTTGCAGCGCAGAAAGATCACGGAAGCATTTATATGTCTGCCATGTCGAAAGAATTAATCGACACACAGAATAGAAATGTCATTCGACAGCTGCCGAATCACTTCTTCAGAATAAAACTGTTTATGGAGCACGCTATATATTTATTTCCGTCCATCGTTCGCTTCGCGATACGTGCAAGAAATTTCAGTTGTTTAATCAAACTTTGACGCTTTGATTCGCGGCGAAAAAACTCGATTATTTAACGGGACCGTAAATGTCGCGTACAATGAACTTCCAACGGTGAGATTTGTAAGAGGCGAAAAATAACTAGGAGACTGCCTTAGATTTGAACTCGAACTCTCCGGGATCCCTGGTTCACACGCCTAGGTCTTAGGCTGTACGACTAATACTCCTACTGTTGTGATCAACTTGTTTTCATTCCGATCCTCTATACGACCTGTCAGTCTCGACTATCTTTCCAGATCTTACAGCTCGGCCAGCCTGACGTTACATTCGTCCCCGAATGTCTCCAAATCGTCGGTTCACTCCACTTGAGTCCTTCCCAACCTCCATTTTTGGTTCACTCTTCTGAGTCCCTCCCAACCTCCATGTTGGTTCACTCTTCTGAGTCCCTCCCAACTCCATGTTGGTTCACTCCTCCGAGTCCTTCCCAATCTTCATGTTGGTTCACTCCTCCGAGTCCTTCCCGACCTCCATGTTCAGGCTTCACTACCGGCCAGCTGCTTCTCAACTCCCTCCTCTCCGAGGGGTAGCGGATGAATCTCAACTGTCTTCGAGGGATAGTGGATTTTATCCCACTTCTGAATTGTAAGAGGCGAAAAATAACTAGGAGACTGCCTTAGATTTGAACTCGAACTCTCCGGATCCCTGGTTCACACGCCTAGGTCTTAGACTGTACGGCCAATACTCCTACTGTTGTGATCAACTTGTTTTCATTCCGATCCTCTATACGACCTGTCAGTCTCGACTATCTTTCCAGATCTTACAGCTCGGCCAGCCTGACATTACATTCGTCCCCGAATGTCTCCAAATCGTCGGTTCACTCCACTTGAGTCCCTCCCAACCTCCATTTTTGGTTCACTCTTCTGAGTCCCTCCCAACATCCATTTTTGGTTCACTCTTCTGAGTCCCTCCAACCTCCATGTTGGTTCACTCCTCTGAGTCCTTCCCAATCTCCATGTTGGTTCACTCATCTGAGTCCATCCCGACCTCCCTGTTCAGGTTTCACTACCGGCCAGCTGCTTCTCAACTCCCTCCTCTCCGAGGGGTAGCGGATGAATCTCAACTGTCTTCGAGGGGTAGTGGATTTTATCCCACTTCTGAATTGTAAGAGGCGAAAAATAACTAGGAGACTGCCTTAGATTTGAACTCGAACTCTCCGGATCCCTGGTTCACACGCCTAGGTCTTAGGCTGTACGACTAATACTCCTACTGTTGTGATCAACTTGTTTTCATTCCGATCCTCTATACGACCTGTCAGTCTCGACTATCTTTCCAGATCTTACAGCTCGGCCAGCCTGACGTTACATTCGTCCCCGAATGTCTCCAAATCGTCGGTTCACTCCACTTGAGTCCTTCCCAACCTCCATTTTTGGTTCACTCTTCTGAGTCCCTCCCAACCTCCATGTTGGTTCACTCTTCTGAGTCCCTCCCAACTCCATGTTGGTTCACTCCTCCGAGTCCTTCCCAATCTTCATGTTGGTTCACTCCTCCGAGTCCTTCCCGACCTCCATGTTCAGGCTTCACTACCGGCCAGCTGCTTCTCAACTCCCTCCTCTCCGAGGGGTAGCGGATGAATCTCAACTGTCTTCGAGGGATAGTGGATTTTATCCCACTTCTGAATTGTAAGAGGCGAAAAATAACTAGGAGACTGCCTTAGATTTGAACTCGAACTCTCCGGATCCCTGGTTCACACGCCTAGGTCTTAGACTGTACGGCCAATACTCCTACTGTTGTGATCAACTTGTTTTCATTCCGATCCTCTATACGACCTGTCAGTCTCGACTATCTTTCCAGATCTTACAGCTCGGCCAGCCTGACATTACATTCGTCCCCGAATGTCTCCAAATCGTCGGTTCACTCCACTTGAGTCCCTCCCAACCTCCATTTTTGGTTCACTCTTCTGAGTCCCTCCCAACATCCATTTTTGGTTCACTCTTCTGAGTCCCTCCAACCTCCATGTTGGTTCACTCCTCTGAGTCCTTCCCAATCTCCATGTTGGTTCACTCATCTTAGTCCATCCCGACCTCCCTGTTCAGGTTTCACTACCGGCCAGCTGCTTCTCAACTCCCTCCTCTCCGAGGGGTAGCGGATGAATCTCAACTGTCTTCGAGGGATAGTGGATTTTATCCCACTTCTGAATTGTAAGAGGCGAAAAATAACTAGGAGACTGCCTTAGATTTGAACTCGAACTCTCCGGATCCCTGGTTCACACGCCTAGGTCTTAGACTGTACGGCCAATACTCCTACTGTTGTGATCAACTTGTTTTTATTCCGATCCTCTATACGACCTGTCAGTCTCGACTATCTTTCCAGATCTTACAGCTCGGCCAGCCTGACATTACATTCGTCCCCGAATGTCTCCAAATCGTCGGTTCACTCCACTTGAGTCTCTCCCAACCTCCATTTTTGGTTCACTCTTCTGAGTCCCTCCCAACCTCCATGTTGGTTCACTCCTCCGAGTCCTTCCCAATCTCCATGTTGGTTCACTCCTCCGAGTCCTTCCCAATCTCCATGTTGGTTCACTCCTCTGAGTCCGTCCCGACCTCCATGTTTAGGCTTCACTACCGGCCAGCTGCTTCTCAACTCCCTCCTCTCCGAGGGGTAGCGGATGAATCTCAACTGTCTTCGAGGGGTAGTGGATTTTATCCCACTTCTGAATTGTAAGAGGCGAAAAATAACTAGGAGACTGCCTTAGATTTGAACTCGAACTCTCCGGATCCCTGGTTCACACGCCTAGGTCTTAGACTGTACGGCCAATACTCCTACTGTTGTGATCAACTTGTTTTTATTCCGATCCTCTATAGGACCTGTCAGTCTCGACTATCTTTCCAGATCTTACAGCTCGGCCAGCCTGACATTACATTCGTCCCCGAATGTCTCCAAATCGTCGGTTCACTCCACTTGAGTCTCTCCCAACCTCCATTTTTGGTTCACTCTTCTGAGTCCCTCCCAACCTCCATGTTGGTTCACTCCTCCGAGTCCTTCCCAATCTCCATGTTGGTTCACTCCTCCGAGTCCTTCCCAATCTCCATGTTGGTTCACTCCTCTGAGTCCGTCCCGACCTCCATGTTTAGGCTTCACTACCGGCCAGCTGCTTCTCAACTCCCTCCTCTCCGAGAGGTAGCGGATGAATCTCAACTGTCTTCGAGGGGTAGTGGATTTTATCCCACTTCTGAATTGTAAGAGGCGAAAAATAACTAGGAGACTGCCTTAGATTTGAACTCGAACTCTCCGGATCCCTGGTTCACACGCCTAGGTCTTAGACTGTACGGCCAATACTCCTACTGTTGTGATCAACTTGTTTTTATTCCGATCCTCTATACGACCTGTCAGTCTCGACTATCTTTCCAGATCTTACAGCTCGGCCAGCCTGACATTACATTCGTCCCCGAATGTCTCCAAATCGTCGGTTCACTCCACTTGAGTCTCTCCCAACCTCCATTTTTGGTTCACTCTTCTGAGTCCCTCCCAACCTCCATGTTGGTTCACTCCTCCGAGTCCTTCCCAATCTCCATGTTGGTTCACTCCTCCGAGTCCTTCCCAATCTCCATGTTGGTTCACTCCTCTGAGTCCGTCCCGACCTCCATGTTTAGGCTTCACTACCGGCCAGCTGCTTCTCAACTCCCTCCTCTCCGAGGGGTAGCGGATGAATCTCAACTGTCTTCGAGGGGTAGTGGATTTTATCCCACTTCTGAATTGTAAGAGGCGAAAAATAACTAGGAGACTGCCTTAGATTTGAACTCGAACTCTCCGGATCCCTGGTTCACACGCCTAGGTCTTAGACTGTACGGCCAATACTCCTACTGTTGTGATCAACTTGTTGTCATTCCGATCCTCTATACGACCTGTCAGTCTCGACTATCTTTCCAGATCTTACAGCTCGGCCAGCCTGACATTACATTCGTCCCCGAATGTCTCCAAATCGTCGGTTCACTCCACTTGAGTCTCTCCCAACCTCCATTTTTGGTTCACTCTTCTGAGTCCCTCCCAACCTCCATGTTGGTTCACTCTTCTGAGTCCCTCCCAACTTCCATGTTGGTTCACTCCTCTGAGTCCTTCCCAATCTACATGTTCCAGATCTTACAGATTCGACTTTTTTGGATGAACCGAAAAATCGCCAAGGGAGCGAGGGGGGTGAACGCTTTTTTATTCATCGGCCGGAGACATGACAGTCACTGTTTTTTTTTACGTGCGCGCGTCCGTTGCAAGTATACGTGAGCCAATAAGACGTTTCGATAAAACTGAATTTACGGTTTGAAAACTCGGTGCTCCGGCCTCGGCTTTTATTGCCGTCGTATGTCGGTGCTTCGGTGGCAGATAGTAGCGCGGAGAGTACGTGCGCCCCGAGGGGGTCGATTACCCGGTAGCACGCGCTAGAACATCGCCGGTTAATTGGAGATGCGCTGGTTTGAGCTCCCGGTCTGTCCTTAATGAGCTTCGACGACCGCTACCTCGCCCCCGGGTCTTCACCCCCTCGTGTAAAGAGGCGACCGCGCGATTTCCACCGCGAGAAAGCCGTCTCTGTCAACCCGCCTCTGGTTCCTGCAGAAGGGTGACGCCGATATCGAAACTTACGCCAACAGATTCGTCGCCAGCCGTGAAACGGGAGACGAGTGATCGTTCACGAAGTATCGTACACTTGAGAATAATTTATCGTGGATAATAAATCATCCTGGAAACGCGCCGAATCGATAATCGACATTTAGCGATTACATGGTCGAGTCACTTTGCCGAAATTTCTTTCGCGCACCCTCCCGTTGTCGTTCTCTCGGCCGTTGCGTTAAATAGAACTGCAAGGCCGTCTATTATTATCTATTCGCCTCGAAAACGAATTTCGAGAGATCAGTTCGTGGAAGCACGCGAGTGAAAGAGAAAGACAGAGAGCGCCGCTTAAATTTACCACGCAGCGTGCGGTTAATGAGCAAAGATAGCGCCGGGGTGAGTGCGGGCTGGGTGCGGTACGGGGGATGGCGAGAAGCCACACTTTGGCGAACATTGCGTAATCAATTTCACGAACGGCCAATTTCTGTGAGCAACGGCTTCGGCTCGCCCTCCGGTTACGCAAAATCGTGAGCGGTCCCGCCGATGATAAATTATCGTTGCGCCCGTCGTGCACGGGGCCCCGATCGATTTTTATCGGACGACCGAAGACGATGTTGAGGACACACCACGTGCGCTCTCTCTCTCCTTCTCTTCCATCGTTCCCTTTCCTGCTTTTAACGGTAATATATAAAAGCTGTCAGTGGTAGCAGGCAGAGCCGACAACCCGTTAAAAGTGAGTTCCAGAAAGAAGTACGAAGTAATCCATCCGCTCATCTTCGAGTAATTAAAACTTATAATTCGTGGCAGCCCCTCCGGTCCCCGCGTCGAGCTTCGCGCGCCTCATCCCTTTCGCGCCGATCCATCCACCGACACCCTCGGCACACCGCGCGTCCTCCACCGGCGTCCCCCGTCCTCTCTTCATCTTGCAGAAGTTGCCCGCGTCCCCCATGACCTCCTGCATATTTCATACTTTGTACCGCAATTACTTTATCGCGCTTCCGTGGATTTTGGTCGGGGGTTGGCAACGCCGCAGCGGCGGGCCGTGCGGGACGGGCGGCGGGAAATTGTGGGCGGGGGTGCCGGCGCGAATACTTATCTTCCTGTCGGCGCCGCTACCCGGATACATTCAAAATAGACCGGCCCGCATTTACTCTTCGTTTCGTTAGCCTCGAAGGTGGTTTAGGCGGCGGCGATGCAGCGCCCCGAGAAAAATAGGTCGGCGTGAAGAGGTGAAGGTACGGGGTGAGAAACAAGGAAACGACGGAGGAAGGGTTGCCGAGCGAAGTGCCGGTGAAGCGCATTAATTTCGATTATCTGCCAATTGTCATCTAGCGAATTTTCAGCGGACGGTTTCCGGTGACGTTAAAATGCGCTGGAAAAGTGGTTGGATGGATGGCCGGCGATGTTACCTTTCGAGCCTACTCTCGGCTGAGACTTCTGTTTGCACATCTACTTCGAAACCGGATAAAAAGCTCCGACTCGCTTTTTCCCTAGACGGTATAATTTTTCCACTTTTTATTCACGTTGTTCGCGCGCCCTTTCGATAATGAGATACCTGATATTACATTTTTGTATGCGTCGGCTTTGAAGTTACTCTTCAGGGGGGGATGAGAAAGTTATTTTAAAAAATACTGTATTATGTGCCAGTGCAATTTCTTTTCGTGTAACAATTTTACAGAAAATATCACGCTAGCGTTAACGGAATGTAAAAGCACGAGCGCGACGATGACCGAAGCAGCAGCTTGCGTCGCGAATCGATCGCAAGAAAACAAGTCGCGGAGAAAATAACAAATTTTGCAGAATCCGAAACGGATGTGAGGAGCTCTAAGCGGTGCGACAGTTTTCTATTTATTTCACGTGGGTGTAATTATTTCGAAAATTCCTTCGGAATGTATCAGCGACTTCGAACTGCACTCTGAAAAAGGTCAGACTGCGGGAGCTTACGGTGCAGACATACTAACGGAATAATTGTTATCTTTGGAATCGTGCGCGGTGCAGCTTTTGTTCTACGGCGCGTAATTACTTTATCGTGCGTTCGCGATTACAAAGGTAACAAAGAATTTCCGGAGTTAGTCTCGGTTTCGCGTTGTCGAACAAAAGGAACGGGGCAGAAAGAAGCGAGCGAGCGAGCAAGAAAGAGAGCCGAGCGAGGGCACGAACGGGCGTAAAGAGCGCAGGTGGTTTGCTGTCGAAAGTTTTCGGCGCGCAAACTGCAGATCTATTTTCTCTGCCGTTGTAACGTTACTTGTTAGAGAATATCGCTCGAGGATGAGCAGTCCGCCCGCCTCAGAGCTCGGTAACGGCTACGAAAACACGAATATACTCCGATACACTCGAAACGCGGCCGAGACATTTATTCTTCTTTCCGGCGACGCCGAATTTATCACCAAGCGGAATTCGCGCGGCGTGTTTTATCAGGCGGATTGTGAACGACGGGCCGCAATGTACTGTGCCTGATGGCAGAGTCTGATCGGTGCTCGAACGATGCATTACCCCTGTGTGCGAAGTGATCGTTTCGTCAAGTTCAAAGCACGCGAAACTCGCAGTTTCGCAGCTATTTAATTCAGTCGAGTCAAGCGCGCATATTCTCGAATACCAAAATTCCAGACTGAAATACGAAGCGGACCGAATTACATCCTCTTTTGCTTCGCTGAGACGGAAATCGCACATGCGGTACGCATCATTCACGCAAATTAACAAAATTCGCGATTTAATTGCGCGCTCACGCACGCTTGTGTAATCCGCAGTACCTTGCTCGGCGGATGTTATGTCACGCGATCACGTAGCTACGCGGATAGCGTTATTCCCGATCGGAGGCGAGCGCGGAGGGAGGGAGCGTCGAGTATTTCAATTGAAATTATCCTCGAAGGAATCCGACTTATCGGAAGACCGGTAACTCTAATTGCGAGGACATTCGGGGGTTCGAGTTTAGCTGTATTTGGCAGGTGCCAGGAGGGTTTAACGTGGCGGCTAGAGGTCCGTTTGGTACACAGTCTCCCTCAGGAGTAAAGGGTGCAAATTTCAGCGTGTCCGCTCTCTGTATACGTTTGTCCGCCTCGGAGCGGAAAAAGTTGGGAAGAACGTGACGCGGGGGCGGGAGGAAGCGAGCGGGTCGGTTTTATCATCGGAATGGGGCGAGTCCACGGGGATGAAGAGGAGAAGCGGAAACGGAGCGCGGGCAGGGAACAAGAGGAGGCGCGATGGGGTGAAACGAGGGAGAAGGAGGGACGAGGCGCGTCGCGTTCCCGGAAAGCCGATGATATTAAAGGAAGGAAGAGAGGACGCGCACTAAACGGAGAAATGAGGCGACAAAGTCCAAAGCGTCTGCTCTCCATTGTGTCGGCGACCCGGCAGTCCCCTTCGCGGTGGGGTGAATCCGTCCCTTGCGCCCGACATCCCCCTATTTTTCGTGCGCCACGCCGGCGTTCGGCCAGTCCCCGCGCCTCCCTCGTTGGATTTCTGCCGAAGTTGCGGGAACATCGCCTAAATGTGTGCGTTTAGCAACCGAGTCGATCTTTCTCCGGAAACGTCGCGGCGTATCATTTATCTCTCGATGGTTCGATGTTGCATCTTGAAATCGCGCGTTGTTCTAAAAACTACATCGATTTCTGCATCCATTTGACTTGTTCTCTCTCTCTAACGAGTGTCGTTGTCGCGAATGTGTCGTAATTATTGCGCCGGAGAAGGAGGCGCGTCTCGCGAGAAAATCGCATTCGCAACGCGGCGTCTTCCGATCGGCGCGGACGCGTCGCACGCGTATATCCGCGAGTCGGTCCGTAAGAGGGAAACAGAGACGCAGATGGTTGTGATCCGCTCAATTTCAGATTCATGGACGCCAGACTGAAAAATGCGCGCTCCCGTTCGACGCCGCCGGCGCGATGCAACGCGTCGCATTTTTCCTTTTCCCCGGTGTTCTTTCCCTCCCCCCGGGCGTCCCTTCTCGATACGGGAGCGACTCCGATAGACGCGTCTGCGCCCCCTCCCTTATTGGCTGGATGCAGGAGTTATGTCGAAAATATAATAAACCGCCCTTCCGCGTATCCTCCTCCTGACATCACGATGCACGTGATCTTTGTTAGCCTTTTAGGTACTCGTTACGCGCGAAACCCGCTCGTTCTTCCCTTGTGCCAGCAAGAAATCAAATTCTCGCATCCGGATTAAACGTGATCTCTATTCGAAATAAATGACACGCGCGTACGCCCACCCCCGAATTACGCGGCAGTTAAACGTCCACCGAGCGACGCGTCAATTACACAATTACACGGGGGAGAGGGGTAACTCGCGCGTCGTCGCTCCAATTATCCCAGAGGATTTAAATGTCCCGGTGTGGAGTATATCACCCCCTGCCGCCGCCGTCGCGGTACCGGCGAACCAAGAGACGCGTCTGAAATATAATAAACCTCGTCGGCGTTACGATGCAACCGGCTCAGCCACCTCTGTAAATATCCCGATATGGATTTCGAATATTTTACGGGGCGTCTCGGTGAGAGTCGTGCTCGTGTGCGCGCCCCCGCTTTCGCCCTCGCGTCCCCAGCCGGTCCGAGTCCACTCTGAATATTTTTCCGGACCGAAGCGGCGGCGCGGCGGAGGGATGGGACGAGAGTTCTGATGCAATTTTCGCGGCCTCTCGGAATCTCGTTCCGCTCCCGTGTCCTGTCGTCGGGGCTACGTAATTTCGTAGTGCTCCTAGATGACGTAGCACTCTCAAGAACTCTGTAGGAAATAGTCAGTTATGCCTTAAATCGATAGATTTGTTTCTTTCGTTTCTTTTTCTTGCCATTTCGCCGGAAGCTCGCTCCGTTAACGCGATCGAGGACTGATTAGGCAGACACGGTGAGCGCGTGTAGCAGAGAATCCCGTAATCTGTCGCGATTAATTAGGGGGAACGCGGGGAGTCCGGGAAAAATGAGAAAATGCATGGGCTTGGCGCAAGTTGCGACGCAGTTTTGACAATTAATGTTGCAAGTGACGGCTTCGCGTTGCAGGGACTTTCCCGGAAGATTATCGTACCGTGGTAGCTCATAGCGCAAACTGCCGCTAAAGTTTCGGATGTTGTAACGTCGATGGATAACACAGCCACTCGAGCAATTAGAATGATGACAAAGTTTCGGCTTAATCCATAAAGCGGCTTTCCGCGCGAATCTCACGAGTGTCGCGAGCAATTTAGATTATTGCAGTTTTTGGAAATTACGTGCTCCACCCTCAATCGCGAGCGATCAGAGGTGACACTCGCTCGACGATTCGAGCACAATCGATCTGACAGTTTTTTAATTTCCCTCCCTTCCTTCCCTTTCTCGGGAGAAACGAGACTTCGCGTGCAGTGAGGGAGATGCGAGGCCTCGGAGCGGGATCGGGCAGGACGCGTGCACGCACCCCGCGTCGCCGACGTCTGCTAAATTATAAATTACTCACGTATAATTTCGACGAGCGGAGCGGGGCGAGCGGGACGTGCGGAACGACAGAGGAGGAACTCTCGGCTGAAACGAAAGCGACTAACGCGAATTGGAGAGGGAACGGTCTGGAGTGGAAGTGATGGCGAAGTCGAGTTGGAGTCGGGCGAAAACTCTGTTTCGGAACTACCGAGTTTCGGATCCGGCCACGGAGGGGCGAAAAGGGGTGCTCGGTAAACGAAGGATGCAGCGACAGAGAACGAGGATGGGAAGGGCGGGGGAGGCGAGAGGAGACGGACCCCGAGCGGGAAAAAGCGAGAGGAATGAGGGAAAGAAGGGAGAGGGAGGAAGCGAATGAGGTGTCGCTCCGTTAGAATCTTTCTGAGATTGCTTAATTAACGGCAGAAGTCTGATATAAATTCGTTCGCGCGCTAAATCAGGATCCGCCCCGGGCGCCGCCCGTACTTCGGCCGAACGCGCGCGTCTCGGCCCGGGCACAAAAGCCGAGGCAGCTTGTCCCGAACCTTAATTATCCTCGAACTCGTACTCCGGCCGTTCGTATTACAGACCAGGCAATGCCGGGGCGAGGCTTCACTTCCGGTTACTCGCTCGCGATGAGTATCCCCGCGACGGTAATTCTCTCGCGGCCGCGCGCTAGTATTACCTACGTGCGGGCGGTAGGTTGCGCGTCCGCGAGAGGAAACTTGGATGGACGTGTACCGTTCGACATTGCATTTCGATATTGTACGCACTAATTGTATCTAGCTTGGAATTTTCCGATGGTCGAACAATTCGAACGGCTCGGTTTTCAATGAATGACTGGTGATTAACTGCTGATTTTATCGGAACGGATTGAAACGCTTGGGGCGATGCGCTGGGGTCACGCAGGGGAAAAATCACGTGAAATTCTCGGCTACGCTCGTATTTGTGGACACATCACCCGACCGGACAATCTTCTTAGGGAGACGCTGGCAGACGCTGGCGCACGAAAATGACAAAAGTACCGAATTAATAATCTGCGATGTTATTCGGCTGTTTTGTAAACGTGTTCCATGTGGTCTGGCGCATTATCCTCTCTCATCCTCCTATGCTATCTATGCCTTTTAATTTCAATAAAATATCGCAAATCGGAATTCGAATGCGCATATTTCGCGCGATCGTTTTGCACAGCGAAACAGATAAAACGTTGTAACACGTATGTACCGGCGCACGCGCGTGCACACAGCACACAGCGGATTAATAATATTAAAATATAAAAAGTTGCTTTGTGCCACAAAGAGTATTGTCCAATTTGACGTTCGGTACAAAGAAAAATTTTAATGCATTATAATGCGTAACGCCGCGGCAACATGATGAAAATTATATGCCGGAATAATTCCGCATAATGTAATGTACGAAGGGAAATGAATTGCGAGATGAAATATCTCAGCTACGGTACAATCTACTTTTAGTTTCTCGACGTCGTGTACTATAGGAAAAATATGGCTCCGGCATCGTATTATGAGAACTCAGTAATTGTTATAATCAAGAAGAATAACGTTTACTTTGCCTCGTTAAATCCTTTTTGCACGATGCTCTCTCTCTCTGTACGTGACAGATTTATAAGAGCGCTATGTATATATAATAATATTATATATATATTACAATAATATACATTCTCGCACTTGATTTTCATCTTTTCTTCCACATCGATACAATCAAGTATGATATCAAGCGTACGTATGGTACAAAGTGGTTTCCCGCGATCATTTCCGCGATAATTCCGCCTCGTTTCATTCTCGCGTTTTCTCTGGCTTCTCCCCGATTCTTTCTCGCGCGCCATGTAATCAGAGACTCGTAAGTCCTGCTTTCGCAACGGCCCTTCCGCCCTTGGTCCCACGGCTGGCGCGACGTCCAACGCAGCATCCAACGCGGTCGATCCGGGCTGCAGAGAAGCCCGGGAGTTATTTGCAGGAATTTCCAGAATTGTTGGCCGGAGGGTGGACCCTCGCCGCCGCTCCGAACCGCGTATATATACGCGCCCTTGCACGACCCCCTAATTTCGGTGGCTCGACCCATCGCCAAATTGGATTTTATTAAATGCGTCTGCGGAGGTTGCTCACGCGCGTTTCGTCCGCGCGGAAAATACCCGTTTCACGATACCAACTGGGACATCGTTAATTTCCGAGTTCTCGTGATTTTCCATTTAGCGGTATGTTGAACGATTAAGACAGCGCGATAATAACGCACCCCCGCGTTCACGTGGCGGTGGATTCGACGTGCGAACGCTCGGACGGGCGCTGAAATCGCGCGCGCAGCATCCAGAAGCTAATCTCCCCGTCCCGACGCATTCTTTCCTCACAGCGAGACGGAATTATCGAGGGGCCAACGGTGAATTAAGGGATTCCGGTTCTCCCGCAGGAAGGACACCGAGAGATAACGAGGGTTTAAGTGAGAACGTACGTCGACTCTTGCCAGCAGCTCGCTTCTCTCTCTCTCTTTCTCTTGCTATTTCTCTCTCGTTAGACAACCGTGGAACATTCGCGGTGTCTTGCAAGTAATGGCCGCGGATACCGGGCATCGTGAACGACGACGGTTACTGCCGCTCGGACGTTTACGCTTGCCGCACAGCTACACGGGAAACTACGCGGCCGTGCGGACGAAACATACAGGCCGGGCATTACTAACAGATAGACGGGCCGCGTGGCAGAATGCACTAACATAAAAGCTAACGTAGCAAAGTGCGGTTATGTCTATAATGGAAGCGGCTCTCCGGTGCGCATTCACCCCCCGTCCACCGGGAGTCCACTAATATCCTTCTGGATGCCATCCTTTCCCCCCTGCGTCCTGTCTTCCCTCTTGAAAGTCTTCCGCCAGATGAAGAGCCCTTCGTTCTCCACTCTTGACTTCCCCGACTCTCCTCCCACCCCTCGCGCCTCAACCACCCACCGATGTTCTTCCTTACGTCGGACTTCCGGCAACTCGCCGGCTCACGACGCGCTCTAACGATTTCCGTCTGCCGAATAAGGGCAATTGGCGGACGAGCCAAGCGGAGGGATGCAGCCGATTAATATCAGTTAATTTCGCATTTATCGCATCTACGTTTAGTTACGAAGCGAGAGCGTTAATGAGAACGTCAGGCCGAAAAAGGGGGATTTTTAATTATCTCGCTATACTCGAGGGGCATCGGCGCTACCCCTCTCGCGCGCGCGCGACTGATTGACTTTTATTAATTATGTGATTCTTGCAACGGGGCTTCTCTCCCCCTCCGCAGCCGGAAGGGCTTGTAACCGTGTACTTGGGGCTTAATGAAAGTGTCAACGCCCAAGCGTCAAGCGCCTCTCATTAGCCAACCGTAAGCGACACCCGTTCGCTGTCCCCGTTATAGCGAAGTAATAGTACGGCAGCAACGGAGGGTTGGTCTGGAATTTACCGGAGGGCGAGGCCCGTATAACAAAATACTGTGAAACGATCGCTCGCGCGTAATACGCTTCGTGGCGAACTCCCATCGTGGCGCAGCGCGAATTCCCACGGAACCCATGAGGGGATGCACAAAGTATAAGGAGCTGGATTGACACTCTACGATCTTGGCAGAAGAGAGTTTGCCGGCAGATGAGAACGAGGAAGCAAGGGATAGAGAGAGAGAGGGTTCCATTAATATTCTCGACAAGCGAGGATCGAACTTCAATTATTCAGAGGAACGCCGTTATACGCTCGTCACCCTCTGTAATGGTGCCGTGCGTCTTTTTGGCGTTTCATCTGTCGCTCCTGCACGCTCCTTCGTATATATATATACAGGGTGGCCCATTTAAATTTATACAGTCGATTTTTTAAAAAACTAAAAGAGATACGAAAAAATGTTTCAGACAGACATGTCACGATTTCGAGGGGGACATAAGATGATACCATTGGTTTGACCTTGAATAGTCGTTTGAAGGTCACGCGAAGATCACCTTCAATTTCTTAAATTGAAACCCCAACTTTTTATTGCAGATTCTTATTCTCCATCGAAAAGTAAGTAACTTTTGTCTGAAACATTTTTCCGAAAAATGTCATCTTATGTCCTTAAAATGTCCTCAAAACTCATCTTGAAGATCATTTTAAGGACATAAGATGACATTTTTCGGAAAAATGTTTCAGACAAAAGTTGCATGTTTTCTCGCGTAGAATCCGAATCCGTAATAAAAAATACCATGTCTCATTAAAAAAAAAATTTCAGACCGGAAGTTAGAATTCTGAAATTTTTTTTTAATGAGACATGGTATTTTTTATTACGGATTCGGATTCTACGCGAGAAAACATGTAACTTTTGTCTGAAACATTTTTTCGTATCTCTTTTAGTTTTTAAAAAAATCGACTGTATAAATTTAAATGGGCCACCCTGTATATGAGTGTATGCGGTTGTGTGGGGGTGTATATAATACGAATGGCGTGCGCACACACACGTACATAGATCTCTATATATCCATCGGTATTGGTATCGGAATATTGTGTGGGTGTAGTGCGCGTGTTCGCGCGTCTCTGAATTTCTTTCGAGAGAGAAACAGAGAAGGGAAAGAACGGCAGCAACGAGAGAGGGAAAGATTAGAAAAAGAGAGAGACCACTCTCCTGGGACGCACGGGGGTTGATAGAGGGGTTGGAGAAAGGCCGCAGAGGCTCACCGTACTGATTATACCCACACCACAACCAGCGACCACTCACGAGAGCCGCGTGTATCCCAATACGAATTAAAACATATCAAAAGCACGTACATATATATATATATATCGGAGCCAATACCTTCGGAGCCTTCACGCTCCGCCCTCTGACCCCGAACGTGAGATATAGGATGTCTCCGGATAGGCGATAGATGAGGGACAGCCTCTGAGAGGACTTTAATATTTACGGCACCTCGCTTCGTTGCACGTGGAAGTCCTCGCGCCACTCGATATTCGTTTCGGATGAAATTCGCCTTGCTAAATTCCGCCGGTGATCAAACTATCGCGGTTGCTACGCGAATGGGATTGCGATGCGCCCCATCGCGCTGACAAGAAGCTAAAACGAGGAATGACGGGAAGTCCGCGAAGTCGAGGAAGAGATAATTCATCGAATAATTGCTCTCAAGTGAGTAAAGATGCAGCCGTTGCGCGTGACGGGCCATTTCTCTGAAATCTATTCGGAATTGATCCACGCCAATTTCTCCGTGAAACCGGAAGCCGAAGCTATCGCGCGGGCTCCGAAATGGCCCGGGAGTGAAAATAAAACTTTTATGCGCACGATCGTTGCACTTACTCCGTACTTGGTTTTTTTATACGCGTACACACTTTTTGCGGTGTAACTGTCGCGCGAATAAAAATCAATGTGCCGGTGTAACTCCGCGCTGTAACTACGCTCAACAGATTAATCGTCTACGGTCGTCGGGGATTAAATAACGCTGCCAGCGTGACGTAGAGTGCGGCGTATTGTTACATTTTCTGCGCGTATACGTGGACGGGAGGATAAAAATTTTAGAGTATGATGCGACGCGCGCCTCTATCGCGACAGCGTCATGATCATAAGTATACTATCTACCTATCTAAAGAGGGTGGTACTCTAAGTGGTCGCGTGAGCATCTCTGATCAGCTGTAACACGTCGTATACTTTTTCCCCGCATTTTCGTGAGAAGTCTGCGATTAGAACGCAAAATTCTATCGCACCTCTCTGAAACGAGATCCATTAGAGATCACATCGTCGCGTTTACCACAGGTGCAATCAAACCCGATCTTTATGCAGAAGACTTTTATCATCAGTAATATTAATGATAACGCATGTACATAAACAGAAAGATGATTAAATTAAAACTATGTAAAATGAGGGATGAAGAAAGAGAGAGAGAGAGAGAAACTATATGCGCGTGACAAGTTACGACGGAATTGTCGAATAATAATCGTGACATCAAAGTATGTTTCCTCCTCGTCGGTAATGTACTTGTTGCATTAAATTAAAATGCTTTCGCTCTTCTACAAGACTAAATTCATTGTACGGGCACAAAGGCGCTGCCATTTTCCCGGGCGCCGCGCAATTCCGTAGTTTATTACAAATGAGAAAATTTGCCTCACGCGCGCGCGCACACATTTCCGGCAGTTTTCCAGATTCGTGGGGTTTTTGGTAGATGCGGCCGCGTTAAATCACGCTTCGTAGATAGTTATGCGTAATAAACACGAACAAACGAATTTGTCGGCCGCTGCGGCTCGCCTAACACGCGCTGCTTTGAAATGAATTTGAATATCGCAATAAACTTTTACGATATTGTTATTTACTTGCCGAACCGCGCGAGCAGGCCCGTCTCTGCCGCGACAGCGAGATTCGTGAGATTTCACAGAGTGCGCGATAAATGTCGCGCGCGAGCAGCGCACGTATTTCTCGCCCACCCGCTATCGCGCGAGCGCGCTTCGATAAAAATATATTTCCTCCGAAAACGACGTTGTTAATCTTTCTCTCTTCCCATCCCGTTCTTTCCTCCCTTTTCTCTCCCCTCGTTCCTCTCTTGCACACCCTGTTCCCTCGCGTTTACGGATGCCCGTGTCGCGATATTGTCGTCATAAACGCACGCGGTAATGCATTTTTTCGATTCTGCTCCCCCGCCGGGGGTGACTGACGATACCGTCCCTCTACTCCACCCTCGAAAATTATTTACGATGGTACACTTAGAAGCAGCGAGCCCCGCGAGAGTGCGGGGACACGCACGCGGTTATTATTTCTCGTCTTTTCGACGAGCACGTAGGCCACGAGCGGCGAATTGAACGGTAACGAATCTCGTCGGAACATCAGAATAGACGTCGGAGAACGGCGACTGACAATGGACGGGAACAAGGTTGCCGCCTCTCAAAGTGTCTCGCGCGTCGCGAGTGCACGGATAAAGCCGCTCCGAATATCTCTAAAGAGATATCCGAGTGTCGCCCACGAAGGAGAAAAAAAGCGAAGCATCGATATGCGCGAGCGGGCGTTCTCACCCGCGCGAGATACGGGGATGCGTCGCGCGAGGGTCGGTCTCTCCTCCACTCCTACGACCCACCCTCTACTCTCGCGGAGCGCGCATTCCGCTTCGAGGGAGAAGCGGCGCGTTCAATGCGCACTCCCGGTCTCCTCTCGTCGCGAGTAAGCTTTTATTAACAATAAGCAGATTCGAATATCAAAGGATATCGAGCGCTCCAATGCGAGCGGACACTTTGTGACAGCGCTCGAACAGAATCCGTGGAATTTTCTGCGGAGCCGCGGCCGTCGGCCAGGATCTTCCTTTGAGATCTTACTTTTCGGCGCCTGTCTTCCCTTCCCTCCGTCTCTTCTTCCTCCTCTCTCTCTCTCTCTCTCTCTCTCTCTTTTTCTCTTTCTCTTGCTGCAGAGGATACGCCAAAGTATTAGGGGTGTGATTTAGTTTTGAGGGTTTTTTGCTCAAAAACGCATGTATTTAAATATGATAATGATTGAATACCTTAATCAAAATATTTTCCTTCCTTTTCTATAACTTTTTCCCATCTCTCTGGCAAGAGATGACGATAAAATGACTCTTCTTTTCAGTTGATCCATTCGTCGACGAATTTTCGCACTTCTTCAAAATTATCAAAGTGTGTATCCTCTAAAGCGTCTTGCATCCACCGGAACAAATAATAATCGCATGGAGAATACGCGGGGTGCGGTAAGACTTGCCATTCGAGCTCTAATAGTGTTTGTTTCACTGATGACGCAACGTCAGGTCGAGCGTTGTCACGAAGAAGAATCACTTTCCGTCGTTTACTCGCAATTGGTGGTCGTTTTTGGTCCAATGCTTGCTTCAACTTGTACAACTGGTGTCGATAACGACCAGCTTTGGCAGTCTCGTGCGGATTTAACAGCTCATAGTACACTATCCCACCAAATACAGAGCATTACTTTTCAACCGTGAATATTGCGTCTCGGAGTGGATGTCGATGGCTCGCCTGGATCCACCCATGATTTTCTGCGTTTCGGATTATCAAAATAGATCCACTTTTCATCCCCAGTAACAATCCGAGACAAAAGACTCTTCTTTTTTTGCCTGGCGATCAACGAAATGCAAATGTTCAAATGGCACTTTCCGATAATTGATGTCGAACCCATTTCCCTTCTTTCTGAATTTTTCCCATTTCATATAAATGTTTGGCAACTGTTGTACGATCAACATTTAATGCTCTGGCAAGAGATGGATTCCACCACGATAAAATGACTCTTCTTTTCAGTTGATCCATTCGTCGAAGAATTTTCGCACTTCTTCCAAATTATCAAAGTGTGTATCCTCTAAAGCGTCTTGCATCGACCGGAACAAATAATAATCGCATGGAGCAATGTTCGGAGAATACGCGGGGTGCGGTAAGACTTGCCATTCGAGCTCTAATAGTGTTTGTTTCACTGATGACGCAACGTCAGGTCGAGCGTTGTCACGAAGAAGAATCACTTTCCGTCGTTTACTCGCAATTGGTGGTCGTTTTTGGTCCAATGCTTCCTTCAACTTGTACAATTGGTGTCGATAACGATCAGCCGTGACAGTCTCGTGCGGATTTAACAGCTCATAGTACACTATCCCACCAAATACAGAGCATTACTTTTCAACCGTGAATATTGCGTCTCGGAGTGGATGTTGATGGTTTGCCTGGATCCACCCATGATTTTCTGCGTTTGGGATTATCAAAATAGATCCACTTTTCATCCCCAGTAACAATCCGAGACAAAAGACTCTTCTTTTTTTGCCTGGCGATCAACGAAATGCAAATGTTCAAATGGCACTTTCCGATAATTGATGTCGAACCCATTTCCCTTCTTTCTGAATTTTTCCCATTTCATGTAAATGTTTGGCAACTGTTGTACGATCAACATTTAATGCTCTGGCAAGAGATGGATTCCACCACGATAAAATGACTCTTCTTTTCAGTTGATCCATTCGTCGAAGAATTTTCGCACTTCTTCCAAATTATCAAAGTGTGTATCCTCTAAAGCGTCTTGCATCGACCGGAACAAATAATAATCGCATGGAATGTTCGGAGAATACGCGGGGTGCGGTAAGACTTGCCATTCGAGCTCTAATAGTGTTTGTTTCACTGATGACGCAACGTCAGGTCGAGCGTTGTCACGAAGAAGAATCATTTTCCGTCGTTTACTCGCAATTGGTGGTCGTTTTTGGTCCAATGCTTGCTTCAACTTGTACAATTGGTGTCGATAACGACCAGCTTTGGCAGTCTCGTGCGGATTTAACAGCTCATAGTACACTATCCCACCAAATACAGAGCATTACTTTTGAACCGTGAATATTGCGTCTCGGAGTGGATGTTGATGGTTCGCCTGGATCCACCCATGATTTTCTGCGTTTGGGATTATCAAAATAGATCCACTTTTCATCCCCAGTAACAATCCGAGACAAAAGACTCTTCTTTTTTTGCCTGGCGATCAACGAAATGCAAATGTTCAAATGGCACTTTCCGATAATTGATGTCGAACCCATTTCCCTTCTTTCTGAATTTTTCCCATTTCATGTAAATGTTTGGCAACTGTTGTACGATCAACATTTAATGCTCTGGCAAGAGATGGATTCCACCACGATAAAATGACTCTTCTTTTCAGTTGATCCATTCGTCGACGAATTTTCGCACTTCTTCCAAATTATCAAAGTGTGTATCCCCTAAAGCGTGTTGCATCCACCGGAACAAATAATAATCGCATGGAGAATACGCGGGGTGCGGTAAGACTTGCCATTCGAGCTCTAATAGTGTTTGTTTCACTGATGA
Organism: Ooceraea biroi; assembly: GCF_003672135.1. Taxonomy (NCBI): domain Eukaryota; kingdom Metazoa; phylum Arthropoda; class Insecta; order Hymenoptera; family Formicidae; genus Ooceraea; species Ooceraea biroi. The sequence continues at coordinate 8,018,270 of NC_039518.1, read as the reverse complement.
CGCAACGTCAGGTCGAGCGTTGTCACGAAGAAGAATCACTTTCCGTCGTTTACTCGCAATTGGTGGTCGTTTTTGGTCCAATGCTTGCTTCAACTTGTACAACTGGTGTCGATAACGACCAGCTGGCAGTCTCTGCGGATTTCAGCTAGTACACTATCCCACCAAATACAGAGCATTACTTTTGAACCGTGAATATTGCGTCTCGGAGTGGATGTTGATGGTTTGCCTGGATCCACCCATGATTTTCTGTGTTTGGGATTATCAAAATAGATCCACTTTTCATCCCCAGTAACAATCCGAGACAAAAGACTCTTCTTTTTTTGCCTGGCGATCAACGAAATGCAAATGTTCAAATGGCACTTTCCGATAATTGATGTCGAACCCATTTCCCTTCTTTCTGAATTTTTCCCATTTCATGTAAATGTTTGGCAACTGTTCTACGATCAACATTTAATGCTCTGGCAAGAGATGGATTCCACCACGATAAAATGACTCTTCTTTTCAGTTGATCCATTCGTCGACGAATTTTCGCACTTCTTCCAAATTATCAAAGTGTGTATCCCCTAAAGCGTGTTGCATCCACCGGAACAAATAATAATCGCATGGAGAATACGCGGGGTGCGGTAAGACTTGCCATTCGAGCTCTAATAGTGTTTGTTTCACTGATGACGCAACGTCAGATCGAGCGTTGTCACGAAGAAGAATCACTTTCCGTCGTTTACTCGCAATTGGTGGTCGTTTTTGGTCCAATGCTTCCTTCAACTTGTACAACTGGTGTCGATAACGATCAGCCGTGACAGTCTCTTGCGGATTTAGTACACTATCCCACCAAATACAGAGCATTACTTTTGAACCGTGAATATTGCGTCTCAGGGTGGATGTTGATGGTTCGCCTGGATCCACCCATGATTTTCTGGGTTTGGGATTATCAAAATAGATCCACTTTTCATCCCCAGTAACAATCCGAGACAAAAGACTCTTCTTTTTTGCCTGGCGATCAACGAAATGCAAATGTTCAAATGGCACTTTCCGATAATTGATGTCGAACCCATTTCCCTTCTTTCTGAATTTTTCCCATTTCATGTAAATGTTTGGCAACTGTTGTACGATCAACATTTAATGCTCTGGCAAGTTCTGAAGTGGATCGTGTTGGATTTTCGTACAATAAGGCTTGCAAATCTGCATTTTCAAGCTTTCTTGGTTGTCCCGAGCGTTCTTTGTCCTTAATTGATGGGGCAGAATCACCATAAGTTTCGACAAGAATTCTATAACCGTCAGCCGCAGTTTTGTTTTGATTAAAAAACAAAAGCAACGCATGTCGAAATGCTGTTTCGGAAGTTGCATTTTTACGATGATATAAACACGACTGTTATTGCTATAATGCTACTAAATGTGATGGATAATGTCAAGACTGTAAGAAACAACAGTTATTGGAACAAACTGACACTACAGCCATCTGTTGCAAAACCCTCAAAACTAAATCACACTCCTAATATTTTAATATCGAGCCTGCCGGTCGTACGGAGTCTCGCGAGCTTTAGGATTGTCCAGACGACCTTCTCGCATGTGTGAATGAATAGGAATGCCACTGGGCTTTTGTACATGGCCTTTATTGTTCGGCTATCCGGCGATCAGTGGTTGTCACGCGGCGAAATCGCGCCGGGGATGGAGATGTCGCAGGGTAGAGGGTGGGCCGCGCCGACGAAAAGTCAGCTCTACACGGGAGAGATAAATCGTTTTGCTTGGACTCTCGCAAGGACTCCACTCGCGATGATGCTAACTGATCATCGCGTCATCGTGAGAGTCTTTAAAATGACTGACCGAGTGACTTCGCGCGACGTTATTGAATTTGGCATCCGAGCCTTGTATCAACGGATGTACGAAAACCCAAAGGACAATACCTGTTGCCCCGGGACACGTGTCGCAACGTTGAGAAACTCTGCGGAACTGTTGCGCACGTAGCTTTCTCCATTCACATGCGCTGATGCAAATATCATGTGCATACTTCTGGAGGTACGTAGGTCCAAGCCGAGCCTGCATTCTGATTCAGACACTAGAAAAACTCGATACCGTAGCACGTTCGCGTATAACTTCCTTTGTTTGATCCGGGTTTACCACTGCCACCCCCTGCCACCCCGTCCGTCGTCCGCGCGTTGCGCGCGGGTGGATGTTGTCTTTCATTAAATGAAATTCCGCTGAAGCGGAATACCAGGCGGAGCCGACGCAACCGACTTAATCACCGATCGCGATTAATGCTAAAACGTTGTTTACGCCAATTACAGCGTTGATCACTAACGCTCGATGCTCTGACATCTCTCGGTCTCGATAGCGTATCAATCGTTCGAACGATTATTCGCGCAGCGTTACATTTACCGTCGACAATGAACGTTAAGCTTTTCGCTGAAACGCAAGATATCGCGTTTCGCCGAGACATCCTCGTAATTCGCCAAAGGGACTCTTGTATCATTAGCAAAGAAATGGCAAGTTTGTCTGAAGAAACAAAGGTGCACCTCGGGGCGAATGTAGGATTAAAGCTCAGCAACGTCGTGGTTCTCGTGTTTCCAATATTTGAGATGCGTTCGGGGGGAGACGGGCGGATGGGGGTGGATGGGCATACATCATAGACGAGGTACACTCGTACATACATACATACATACACATGCGCCGCGGCGCGGCCTCAAAAACCTCGGAGCTCGGAGATACGGTTATGCGATACGTTTGCGTAAAGCCCGCAAACCTCCGACTTCGTCCCGCCGTTCTCCTTTTGGACGCGATCGACAGATGCTCCGCAAGGATACCGCCTTTCTCCTTACCCCGCGATGGTATCGGCATACATATTTCTTCGGTGGTGCACAACGTGTGCAGGGCGAAAAGCGCAGAGAGGCTGCTCCGGAGGGAAGTCGAGATTCAACCCCTCTGCCGCGTTACTGCCGTTCGAGTGCTCACCTCTATGACGCGGAAAGGAGAAGGCGCGCCATGCGGCTAAAAGGTGCCGCTGATCCAACCTGGAGAAACGCGACTCGCGCAAACGCGCACGGAAAAATGCTATCTAGAGTCTAGGAGCGCGAATTCTGCACGAATATCCAATCGATTATCATAATTCCGACGCCTCGTGTACGATGAAACTTGAAACTCGTGCATGTAGTGAAAGGCCTATATATCGGAGATGTATTATACAGGGTGTCCCGGCTTTTAACCGACAAACTGCGGGAGCATATTCTACTAGTGGAAACAAGAAAAAATTCTTATATCGAGTTTCCTTAGAAACGCTTTATTACAAAGTTATGAACCAATATTGAAAAGAAATATGAGATAAGTAACAACGGAACATAGTGTAGAATTTGCAAGGTTGAAGACGTTTATGTTATGTGCCCATTTGCAATTACGTAATTTGGGTTCATTTCGACCTATGAATGAACATGATGATGTTCGTTCAGCTCTAAGACACCGACGACGCTGGGAAAGAATCTTAAATCTTTTTGATAATACTCCTACACAAAGTGTTCGACGTGCTTCGGCTCAACTGCAGATATCACGAAACACTATTTCGAGAACATTGCGTGCTGATGACAGATTCGCATATCATTACACACCTGTACAAGAATGACTTCCAATCGATCATCAGAAACGAGTCGAATTTTGTAACTGGTATGTGAATGCGGTAGAAAGGGACAATCTTTTCTCATCAATGATATTATGGACAGATGAAGCGACCTTTACAAGACGAGGCATATTCAGTTCTCATAATAGCCATGTATGGGCTCATAATAATCCACGTACTACCAGACGAAGAAACTTTCAACACGAATTTCGATGTAATGTTTGGATGGGTATGCTTCATGACCGGCTTATTGGTCCGTTCTTTTTACCTGACCGATTGAACGGAGAATCTTTTCGAAGATTCCTATCAAACGATTTACCAATTTTGATGGAAAATGTGCCACTGCAGTTTCGCCAAAACAGCTGGATACAGTTAGACGGTTGTCCATCGCACTACGCTAGACAAGTTAGAAACTGGTTAGACGAACATTACGCTCATAGGTGGATTGGTCGAGGAGGACCGGTTTTCTGGCCTCCAAGATAGCCCGATTTAACGCCTCTTGATTTTTATTTATGGGCAACTTTAAAAAATAAAGTTTACAGTACAGAAGTATTCTCGCTTGAAGATTTAAAGCAACGAATTACTACTAGTGGAAATAAGAAAAAATTCTTATATCCAGTTTGCTTAGAAATGCTTTATTACAAAGTTATGAACCAATATTGAAAAGAAATATGAGATGAGTAACAACGGAACATAGTGTAGAATTTGCAAGGTCGAAGATGTTTATGTCATGTGTATTCACATGTATTCATGTTCACTATGTCGAAACGATTCAGTATGATTGTTACTTTCGCAACAGTAGCCGTTAGATTTCAATCGTCGTGTGAACTAGCAATTACTATCAGAATGCCAAGAGTGTTTTCAAATGAGGAATACACCGATATTCATTTCGTGTACGGATTCTGTGACGGAAATGCACGAGCTGCCGTACGAGAGTGTCAACGTAGATTTCCTAACAGGAGAGTACCAGATAGTTCTGTGTTTAGTAATACCCATTTGCAATTACGTAATTTGGGTTCATTTCGACCTATGAATGAACATGATGATGTTCGTTCAGCTCTAAGACACCGACGACGCTCGGAAAGAATCTTAAATCTTTTTGATAATACTCCTACACAAAGTGTTCGACGTGCTTCGGCTCAACTGCAGATATCACGAAACGCTATTTCGAGAACATTGCGTGCTGATGACAGATTCGCATATCATTACACACCTGTACAAGAATGACTTCCAATCGATCATCAGAAACGAGTCGAATTTTGTAACTGGTATGTGAATGCGGTAGAAAGGGACAATCTTTTCTCATCAATGATATTATGGACAGATGAAGCGACCTTTACAAGACGAGGCATATTCAGTTCTCATAATAGCCATGTATGGGCTCATAATAATCCACGTACTACCAGACGAAGAAACTTTCAACACGAATTTCGATGTAATGTTTGGATGGGTATGCTTCATGACCGGCTTATTGGTCCGTTCTTTTTACCTGACCGATTGAACGGAGAATCTTTTCGAAGATTCCTATCAAACGATTTACCAATTTTGATGGAAAATGTGCCACTGCAGTTTCGCCAAAACAGCTGGATACAGTTAGACGGTTGTCCATCGCACTACGCTAGACAAGTTAGAAACTGGTTAGACGAACATTACGCTCATAGGTGGATTGGTCGAGGAGGACCGGTTTTCTGGCCTCCAAGATCGCCCGATTTAACGCCTCTTGATTTTTATTTATGGGGAACTTTAAAAAATAAAGTTTACAGTACAGAAGTAATCTCGCTTGAAGATTTAAAGCAACGAATTACTACTAGTGGAAATAAGAAAAAATTCTTATATCCAGTTTGCTTAGAAATGCTTTATTACAAAGTTATGAACCAATATTGAAAAGAAATATGAGATGAGTAACAACGGAACATAGTGTAGAATTTGGAAGGTCGAAGATGTTTATGTCATGTGTATTCACATGTATTCATGTTCACTATGTCGAAACGATTCAGTATGATTGTTACTTTCGCAACAGTAGCCGTTAGATTTCAATCGTCGTGTGAACTAGCAATTACTATCAGAATGCCAAGAGTGTTTTCAAATGAGGAATACACCGATATTCATTTCGTGTACGGATTCTGTGACGGAAATGCACGAGCTGCCGTACGAGAGTATCAACGTAGATTTCCTAACAGGAGAGTACCAGATAGTTCTGTGTTTAGTAATACCCATTTGCAATTACGTAATTTGGGTTCATTTCGACCTATGAATGAACATGATGATGTTCGTTCAGCTCTAAGACACCGACGACGCTGGGAAAGAATCTTAAATCTTTTTGATAATACTCCTACACAAAGTGTTCGACGTGCTTCGGCTCAACTGCAGATATCACGAAACACTATTTCGAGAACATTGCGTGCTGATGACAGATTCGCATATCATTACACACCTGTACAAGAATGACTTCCAATCGATTATCAGAAACGAGTCGAATTTTGTAACTGGTATGTGAATGCAGTAGAAAGGGACAATCTTTTCTCATCAATGATATTATGGACAGATGAAGCGACCTTTACAAGACGAGGCATATTCAGTTCTCATAATAGCCATGTATGGGCTCATAATAATCCACGTACTACCAGACGAAGAAACTTTCAACACGAATTTCGATGTAATGTTTGGATGGGTATGCTTCATGACCGGCTTATTGGTCCGTTCTTTTTACCTGACCGATTGAACGGAGAATCTTTTCGAAGATTCCTATCAAACGATTTACCAATTTTGATGGAAAATGTGCCACTGCAGTTTCGCCAAAACAGCTGGATACAGTTAGACGGTTGTCCATCGCACTACGCTAGACAAGTTAGAAACTGGTTAGACGAACATTACGCTCATAGGTGGATTGGTCGAGGAGGACCGGTTTTCTGGCCTCCAAGATCGCCCGATTTAACGCCTCTTGATTTTTATTTATGGGGAACTTTAAAAAATAAAGTTTACAGTACAGAAGTAATCTCGCTTGAAGATTTAAAGCAACGAATTACTACTAGTGGAAATAAGAAAAAATTCTTATATCCAGTTTGCTTAGAAATGCTTTATTACAAAGTTATGAACCAATATTGAAAAGAAATATGAGATGAGTAACAACGGAACATAGTGTAGAATTTGCAAGGTCGAAGATGTTTATGTCATGTGTATTCACATGTATTCATGTTCACTATGTCGAAACGATTCAGTATGATTGTTACTTTCGCAACAGTAGCCGTTAGATTTCAATCGTCGTGTGAACTAGCAATTACTATCAGAATGCCAAGAGTGTTTTCAAATGAGGAATACACCGATATTCATTTCGTGTACGGATTCTGTGACGGAAATGCACGAGCTGCCGTACGAGAGTATCAACGTAGATTTCCTGACAGGAGAGTACCAGATAGTTCTGTGTTTAGTAATACCCATTTGCAATTACGTAATTTGGGTTCATTTCGACCTATGAATGAACATGATGATGTTCGTTCAGCTCTAAGACACCGACGACGCTCGGAAAGAATCTTAAATCTTTTTGATAATACTCCTACACAAAGTGTTCGACGTGCTTCGGCTCAACTGCAGATATCACGAAACGCTATTTCGAGAACATTGCGTGCTGATGACAGATTCGCATATCATTACACACCTGTACAAGAATGACTTCCAATCGATCATCAGAAACGAGTCGAATTTTGTAACTGGTATGTGAATGCGGTAGAAAGGGACAATCTTTTCTCATCAATGATATTATGGACAGATGAAGCGACCTTTACAAGACGAGGCATATTCAGTTCTCATAATAGCCATGTATGGGCTCATAATAATCCACGTACTACCAGACGAAGAAACTTTCAACACGAATTTCGATGTAATGTTTGGATGGGTATGCTTCATGACCGGCTTATTGGTCCGTTCTTTTTACCTGACCGATTGAACGGAGAATCTTTTCGAAGATTCCTATCAAACGATTTACCAATTTTGATGGAAAATGTGCCACTGCAGTTTCGCCAAAACAGCTGGATACAGTTAGACGGTTGTCCATCGCACTACGCTAGACAAGTTAGAAACTGGTTAGACGAACATTACGCTCATAGGTGGATTGGTCGAGGAGGACCGGTTTTCTGGCCTCCAAGATAGCCCGATTTAACGCCTCTTGATTTTTATTTATGGGCAACTTTAAAAAATAAAGTTTACAGTACAGAAGTATTCTCGCTTGAAGATTTAAAGCAACGAATTACTACTAGTGGAAATAAGAAAAAATTCTTATATCCAGTTTGCTTAGAAATGCTTTATTACAAAGTTATGAACCAATATTGAAAAGACATATGAGATGAGTAACAACGGAACATAGTGTAGAATTTGGAAGGTCGAAGATGTTTATGTCATGTGTATTCACATGTATTCATGTTCACTATGTCGAAACGATTCAGTATGATTGTTACTTTCGCAACAGTAGCCGTTAGATTTCAATCGTCGTGTGAACTAGCAATTACTATCAGAATGCCAAGAGTGTTTTCAAATGAGGAATACACCGATATTCATTTCGTGTACGGATTCTGTGACGGAAATGCACGAGCTGCCGTACGAGAGTGTCAACGTAGATTTCCTAACAGGAGAGTACCAGATAGTTCTGTGTTTAGTAATACCCATTTGCAATTACGTAATTTGGGTTCATTTCGACCTATGAATGAACATGATGATGTTCGTTCAGCTCTAAGACACCGACGACGCTCGGAAAGAATCTTAAATCTTTTTGATAATACTCCTACACAAAGTGTTCGACGTGCTTCGGCTCAACTGCAGATATCACGAAACGCTATTTCGAGAACATTGCGTGCTGATGACAGATTCGCATATCATTACACACCTGTACAAGAATGACTTCCAATCGATTATCAGAAATGAGTCGAATTTTGTAACTGGTATGTGAATGCAGTAGAAAGGGACAATCTTTTCTCATCAATGATACTATGGACAGATGAAGCGACCTTTACAAGACGAGGCATATTCAATTCTCATAATAGCCATGTATGGGCTCATAATAATCCACGTACTACCAGACGAAGAAACTTTCAACACGAATTTCGATGTAATGTTTGGATGGGTATGCTTCATGACCGGCTTATTGGTCCGTTCTTTTTACCTGACCGATTGAACGGAGAATCTTTTCGAAGATTCCTATCAAACGATTTACCAATTTTGATGGAAAATGTGCCACTGCAGTTTCGCCAAAACAGCTGGATACAGTTAGACGGTTGTCCATCGCACTACGCTAGACAAGTTAGAAACTGGTTAGACGAACATTACGCTCATAGGTGGATTGGTCGAGGAGGACCGGTTTTCTGGCCTCCAAGATAGCCCGATTTAACGCCTCTTGATTTTTATTTATGGGCAACTTTAAAAAATAAAGTTTACAGTACAGAAGTATTCTCGCTTGAAGATTTAAAGCAACGAATTACTAATTCAGTTACTGAGATGCAACAAAATTTTCAGGAATGTCGTACTGTAACAAATTCTGTACTACGTCGATGTCTAGCTTGTATCGATGTGCAAGGACAACATTTTGAAATGCGTCACTAAATCATTGCGTAGATAATTTTTATTTTTGCGAAAAAATCCGTTGTTACTTATCTCATATTTCTTTTCAATATTGGTTTATAACTTTGTAATAAAGCATTTCTAAGCAAACTCGATATAAGAATTTTTTCTTATTTCTACTAGTAGAACATGCTCCCGCAGTTTGTCGGTTAAAACCCGGGACACCCTGTATAATATTATAATAAAATTAAATAATATTATAATAAATATTACAATAAAATATGGAAAATGGAATCACGCGTTACACGGGAGAACTTTGTGGAAATCTGTAACCACGTGATCAGAATTTCTTTCTCATAAATGTGCATTTAACGCAGCAGTTTGAATAAGCTGTTCGATTAAGCGTGAATTTACCTGCCCGTAGCGTTATCCGTCTTATCCCTCGGAACCTTGGCATCCCCTATTTGTCTCGAAACCACCCCCGCACGGGAAATAATTACAGGCGCAACGCGAATCGAGCAACGCGGCGTGTGGGGCTTATTATTTCTGGGATCTACCGAAGCGAGACTCGCAGCATCCACCCCCGTGAGCGAGGAACAGTATCCTCCGCGCGTGGTCCTTCCCTAATGAAACCTTTCGAGGCACGGACCGGAGGAGAGCGGTAAGAGACCGTAGAAAAGTCCGGACCGTGGCAGCCGAGGCAGTTCGATAACGAGGCCGGAGAGGAGCCAGCTCCGGCTGCGCTCTGCCTGCAAAGTCGCTAGGGGAGGCCGTTAACTTCCGCGCGTCTCCCTCCGCCATCGGGGGTGGCGAGCGGGCGTCGTAGTGAGGAAGAAAAAAAGAAAAAGAACGGAAAAGAACTGTCTAAATGCACGCAAAAATGTCGTAAGCCGGCGTGTGTCGTGCAATAACCATAGCGACCACTGTCGGCTGTCGGCGAGAGCGAGGTTTAGTGGCGCACTACTCGTGGGTTCGCGAAACGCGGGCGAAGGGGTAAGTTGTTGAAAAGCTGGTTGCGGGGTTCCGCACACGCATGTTATATTCAATAAAACCCAAATGTACCGCAAGAGACCCTTTTGCTGCGCGTGGTCCTCCCCTTAACCCCACGCATTAGACTATTTTTGCCCTCGTCACCCCTCGCCCGTTGTCTTCGCTTCTTTTGCTCTTTCCTCGGCTCTGCTCCCGCTCGTCACTCGCGCTATGTTCGTACGCGTATCCCGGTGCGCGTTACACACAAGACACCCCACTGGGGCGCGAGAGGATCGTTCGTCGAAGTTTATTTTGCGTGAGCGACAAAACTCACCCCGCGCGACGTCGCAAGATGCTTGGGATTCCTTCCTTCCTTCCTTCCTTCCCGTTCTTTCTTTTTCGCCGCGCGGTGAAAGTCACCCGTGGGATAGAGATAACCCACCCCCATAGTTACGAGCGTTGGAGCGTGTTGCCCTCCTCCTCCCTCCCGTTGCCCGTTTCCGATGTTAATTAATTCAAGCCTTATTTTAATGAGGAACCGGCTAGGCACCGCGGTAAGAGATTCGAATTTCGCGAGCTTTTCGCTCGAGTTAATCGAGTTAATCGAGACCGCGGCTCGCTGAAAACAAGCCGTTTTCCTTTCGGCGCGCACTCAATCAGCGAGATTGCCATAATAATGAAAACACTGAAATTTCCCGTGGACCGACCGCACGGAATTATTATAGTTGTTTGTCGCCTGCCGATGACGATCCTTGTTGCATTTTATACCGCTATATTTTTTTTCACTATTTTGACGTTGAGAGTCAACAAACATCGCTCATATTGAAAAATATCGCGCGCATCGTACTGCGCACACTTAGCGCGCGCAACAAGAGAAAAACGATATTCGCTGCACGATACACGCACTTGCGAGTTCGATTCCGCGCGCATCGCCCTTATTGCTCGCGCATCCCACCCATGGATCGATCATCCCGATCTTCGAAGGAAAAGAATGACGAAAAACGCGTTATCATTAACCTTCAGATGCGCCGATTGCACAGCAGTCGCGAAGAAAGTCTCCAATTGCGACGCTTTGCGCGATCTCGTTCTCTTGAACGCGATATTTAGCACGCTCTCTCGAAGATATTTGCCGCGTGTCACCAACCATCGTCGTCGCGACACGCGTTCCTGTCAGATTCTTGTTTTGCTGCCGGAGACGATGCAAGATCCGTCGAGGAGCGGCATAGCCGGCGTCGGCGTCGGCATCGACGGCCGGTTGGGGGAGCGGTAAAGTACGTGAAACTCTATGGAGCGGGGATGTTATTGGGTCGCGGCCACTTAATATGCAAATGCATCGTAGAGGCAGGCAGGCAGGCAGGCTGTTGTCGCTCGTCTCCGACCCAGACAGCAGCAACGCGGCCAATACTTTAATTTACATTTACATTTAAAATTGCTCAAGGGTTGACAGCCGCCACCTTGCTCATTTAACCTCGTTCGTTCTCTTTCTTCCCGCTTTTCCCCCTCGCAGCATCCTCTACCCATAAAACGGTATCTTACCACCTCATTCAGTTGCACTCGACGACGTCTTTCTTTCGCCAAAGCGAATCTCGTCTTAATCGGATATTCTATTGGGTTGGCCAAAAGTAATTGCGTTTTTTTTCCAATAGATGGACATACATGTCTAGAAATGTAACTAACTTCATACTAAACCGCAAATTCATTATGTAGGTTAACAACTCACAGTTCAAGCTTGTTTTAGAAAAAGAAAGTACACGATTTCGTTAACAATTGTTTGTTTGCCGTCGATTTCAAAATGGAAAATCAAAAAGAACATTTTCCTCATATTTTGTTTTATTACTTCCGAAAAGGGAAAAACGCTGTGCAAGCTCATAAAAAGTTATGTGATGTATAATGGCGAAGATGCTTTAAAACTGCGGCAGTGTCAAAATTGGTTAACGCCAGACCACGTAGAAGTTTGGTCACTCGTGAAAAATTGTTGCAGCTTGGATGGGATGTGTTACCACATCCACCATATTCGCCAGACCTGACACCATCAGATTACCATTCGTTTCGTTCTTTGCAAAACGCCTTGAATGGTAAAACCTTGACTGCTGACGAGGATATCAAATCGTTGTTGGAATTGTTTTTTGCTGAAAAAGATAAGAACTTTTTTGAGCGCGGAATCATGAAGTTGCCTGAAAAATGGCAAAAGATATTCAAACAAAATGGACAATATATTGTTTAATAAAGATTTTGTTTCCCATGAAAAATTCGCCTTTTATTTATATAAAAAAAACGCAATTACTTTTTGGCCAACCCAATATATGGCGAAGATGCTTTAAAACTGCGGCAGTGTCAAAATTGGTTTACTAAATTTCGATCTGCAGATTTTAATGTGAAAGATGCACCACGCTCAGGAAGGCCAATCGAAATTGACGATGACAAAATAAAGGCACTGATCGATTCCAATCGGCGTTTAACGACCCGAGAGATTGCTGAGAATCTTAACATCGAAATCGAGTGTTGAAGACCATTTAAAACGACTTGGATACATTAGTAAGCTCGATATTTCGGTACCACATGAGCTCAAAGAAATTCATCTCACTGAGCGTATTGACATCTGCGATTCTCTTTTGAAACGTGAGGAAAATGATCGATTTTTGAAACGTATAACAGGCGACGAAAAATGGATCGTCTACAACAACGTCAAACGAAAAAGATCGTGATGAACCTGCTGAAAGCACTTGAAAAGCAGATATTCACCAAAGAAAGATTATGCTGTCAGTCTGGTGGGACTTTAAAGGTATTGTGTATTTTGAGCTGCTTGCAAGGAATCAAACCATTAATTCAGACGTATACTGTCGTCAACTGGATAAATTAAATGATGCCATCAACCAGAAACGTCGAGAATTGGTGAATCGCAAAGGTGTTGTGTTTCGCCATGATAACGCTAAACCACGTACAAGTTTGGTCACTCGTGAAAAATTGTTGCAGCTTGGATGGGATGTGTTACCACATCCACCATATTCGCCAGACCTGGCACCATCAGATTACCATTCGTTTCGTTCTTTGCAAAACGCCTTGAATGGTAAAACCTTTACTGCTGATGAGGATATCAAATCGTTGTTGGAATTGTTTTTTGCTGAAAAAGATAAGAACTTTTTTGAGCGCGGAATCATGAAGTTGCCTGAAAAATGGCAAAAGATATTCAAACAAAATGGACAATATATTGTTTAATAAAGATTTTGTTTCCCATGAAAAATTCGCCTTTTATTTATATAAAAGAAAACGCAATTACTTTTTGGCCAACCCAATATATGGCGAAGATGCTTTAAAACTGCGGCAGTGTCAAAATTGGGTTACTAAATTTCGATCTGCAGATTTTAATGTGAAAGATGCACCACGCTCAGGAAGGCCAATCGAAATTGACGATGACAAAATAAAGGCACTGATCGATTCCAATCGGCGTTTAACGACCCGAGAGATTGCTGAGAATCTTAACATATCGAAAGCGAGTGTTGAAGACCATTTAAAACGACTTGGATACATTAGTAAGCTCGATATTTCGGTACCACATGAGCTCAAAGAAATTCATCTCACTGAGCGTATTGACATCTGCGATTCTCTTTTGAAACGTGAGAAAAATGATCGATTTTTGAAACGTATAACAGGCGACGAAAAATGGATCGTCTACAACAACGTCAAACGAAAAAGATCGTGGAGCAAGCGTGATGAACCTGCTGAAAGCACTTGAAAAGCAGATATTCACCAAAGAAAGATTATGCTGTCAGTCTGGTGGGACTTTAAAGGTATTGTGTATTTTGAGCTGCTTGCAAGGAATCAAACCATTAATTCAGACGTATACTGTCGTCAACTGGATAAATTAAATGATGCCATCAAACAGAAACGTCGAGAATTGGTGAATCGCAAAGGTGTTGCGTTTCGCCATGATAACGCTAAACCACGTACAAGTTTGGTCACTCGTGAAAAATTGTTGCAGCTTGGATGGGATGTGTTACCACATCCACCATATTCGCCAGACCTGGCACCATCAGATTACCATTCGTTTCGTTCTTTGCAAAACGCCTTGAATGGTAAAACCTTGACTGCTGACGAGGATATGAAATCGTTGTTGGAATTGTTTTTTGCTGAAAAAGATAAGAACTTTTTTGAGTGCGGAATCATGAAGTTGCCGGAAAAATGGCAAAAGATAATCAAACAAAATGGACAATATATTGTTTAATAAAGATTTTGTTTCCCATGAAAAATTCGCCTTTTATTTATATAAAAGAAAACGCAATTACTTTTTGGCCAACCCAATATATGGCGAAGATGCTTTAAAACTGCGGCAGTGTCAAAATTGGGTTACTAAATTTCGATCTGCAGATTTTAATGTGAAAGATGCACCACGCTCAGGAAGGCCAATCGAAATTGACGATGACAAAATAAAGGCACTGATCGATTCCAATCGGCGTTTAACGACCCGAGAGATTGCTGAGAATCTTAACATATCGAAAGCGAGTGTTGAAGACCATTTAAAACGACTTGGATACATTAGTAAGCTCGATATTTCGGTACCACATGAGCTCAAAGAAATTCATCTCACTGAGCGTATTGACATCTGCGATTCTCTTTTGAAACGTGAGAAAAATGATCGATTTTGAAACGATATAACAGGCGACGAAAAATGGATCGTCTACACAACGTCAAACGAAAAAGATCGTGGAGCGTGATGAACCTGCTGAAAGCACTTGAAAAGCAGATATTCACCAAAGAAAGATTATGCTGTCAGTCTGGTGGGACTTTAAAGGTATTGTGTATTTTGAGCTGCTTGCAAGGAATCAAACCATTAATTCAGACGTATACTGTCGTCAACTGGATAAATTAAATGATGCCATCAAACAGAAACGTCGAGAATTGGTGAATCGCAAAGGTGTTGCGTTTCACCATGATAACGCTAGACCACGTACAAGTTTGGTCACTCGTGAAAAATTGTTGCAGCTTGGATGGGATGTGTTACCACATCCACCATATTCGCCAGACCTGGCACCATCAGATTACCATTCGTTTCGTTCTTTGCAAAACGCCTTGAATGGTAAAACCTTGACTGCTGATGAGGATATGAAATCGTTGTTGGAATTGTTTTTTGCTGAAAAAGATAAGAACTTTTTTGAGCGCGGAATCATGAAGTTGCCTGAAAAATGGCAAAAGATAATCAAACAAAATGGACAATATATTGTTTAATAAAGTTTTTGTTTCCCATGAAAAATTCGCCTTTTATTTATATAAAAAAAACGCAATTACTTTTTGGCCAACCCAATAGATAATTGTCTAGTATATTATACTAATAAGTACATTTCATGTAACAAGGGTAGCTTATCCATATCGAGAATGCATCAGATAACTCCAGTCGAGTATATTCCGATAATATTAATACGCTTCTCTGCTTTGTGCAGACCGCGAGAGGATTTCCTCTGTACAAGGAGAAACGTACATCCTCCTCTGAAATTATAAAATTTCAAGGATAATATCGTCGAGAACAGCTACGGGGTTTCCATTCCCCGTTGCTCCACGGCGCTCTCGAGTTTCGTCTCCCCGGGGAAGCGTAATCTCCGGCTGTTCTCGGCGGCGGTAATCTTCCGAATCGTGCATCGAGAGCGGCAAAGGCTGGGCAGCACGCGTGAACAAGCGGGCGGAAGCATCAGCTCGGATCAGTGCCTAGGGGTGGTACCCATCTCCCGTCGCGAGCCTCCCTTGGTGTATCGACAGGGCGCATCAACCGTGCGTTGTCATTTCGATGACGCCCGGGTAGTCGACATCTTCCACCCCCGTTTTACCGCTTCGCAGCCCTCGCTTCGCAGCCCTCGCTTCGCATCGTGCAGCTGTTTGCTACAAACAGAGAGCCACGTCCGGGAGAGCTTTGGCAGTCGTGCTTTTTGCGCGGCGCCGAGGATTTACCCGCGTCACGCGTTACGAAACGCGATATCGCGGATACACACGCCCCATAATACCATCGGATCCACTCGATGCCTATTGGCGATGGTTGTTTGCGACGCCGCCGGTTGCCGTCTAATGACCGTGAAGATCCCGCTAATTTGCGCGACGATCCAGCTTTATTGGCGTGCGGACATCTTCTCGATTTCTATTTCTCACGAAAAGCCTCGCCGTGCGAAGGTTTACTGCTTTTTTAAGACCAAAAGTCTCTTTTGATGTAGAGTCGTTTAGCTTTACTCGTGCAGCTCCCGAGATTGCTGGATTTAAGGCTACCGGTTCGAGAGTCATTTATTGGTGTCAGAGGAGACTCATCAAACTCGAAATGAATTCGCTTTGTTTAATTCCGTGCGTCGATTATTCCGCTCGCGCAATGAATCAAATTAAGATGCAAATCCAACTGATTAGATGCACATGTATAATAATTCATATATTCCTGTATGTACCCCCAAATGCATTTTTCCGTAACGCAAGGAGGAAACAAGCGCAAGGCGTTTCGGGATCTCAATCTGCCGCGAGGTGCAGCGAGAATTCCAGAGCTCAATCTCAAGTTCGACATTGCCGATCGTCGGGGCGGGTAACATCCCGGAAGTCGGCGAATGTTCGGCGAATTGGCTCGCGGAGGAAATCGCGATGTTCGGCGGTGGGTACGAAGTGCTTGCCCTTCCGCAGGAAACGATTTCACTCAGACCATAGAGGGAAGTTCAACACGGAACGATGCACTCGATGCCGTCGCCTCTTTCCACCCTGCACCCCTTTCCATCGTACTCCTCCGACCCCGACCACCCTCGCGCGTCGCGTGGCATCCCACGTTCTCTTGTGCGCGGTTCTGTTTCCACTTCTGGTCTCAGTTCTGCTTTGCCGCCCGTTCTGGGGATGTTTGAACCGGCGGCGCGGCGGGTGAGAAAAGAGGGTGTGCGCCGCATGCCCGAGGGGTTGACGGGATTGCGAACACACCGCAACATGGTTGAGATCGCCAATTGCCTCAAAGCAACGTGGTTCTCTAGCCTTTCGACCGGTACCAATCCACCAGGGCGACGTGTATTGCACGACGGCATCATTGGTCAGTTCCTTGGACGCTTTCCGGATCCATCGTTTCGCGAACAGCCCAAGCACATTAACGTCACCGCTCGGATCGCTTTGTCGCCCCCGATTTTCCCTTTTACGATCTCCCGTGATTGCTGTTAAGTGGCGCAATATGGATTAAGGACGCGCGCAATGCGAAATCGATAGTTCTACGATTTTTGTCATGTTTCTGAAACACGCATATTGAGAAAGACTGTATTAGGGGTGTGATTTAGTTTTGAGGGTTTTTTTGCTCAAAAACGCATGTATTTAAATATGATAATGACTGAATACCTTAATCAAAATATTTTCCTTCCTTTTCTATAACTTTTTCCCATCTCTCTGGCAAGAGATGACGATAAAATGACTCTTCTTTTCAGTTGATCCATTCGTCGACGAATTTTCGCACTTCTTCCAAATTATCAAAGTGTGTATCCTCTAAAGCGTGTTGCATCCACCGGAACAAATAATAATCGCATGGAGAATACGCGGGGTGCGGTAAGACTTGCCATTCGAGCTCTAATAGTGTTTGTTTCACTGATGACGCAACGTCAGGTCGAGCGTTGTCACGAAGAAGAATCATTTTCCGTCGTTTACTCGCAATTGGTGGTCGTTTTTGGTCCAATGCTTCCTTCAACTTGTACAACTGGTGTCAATAACGACCAGCCTTGGCAGTCTCATGCGGATTTAACAGCTCATGGTACACTATCCCACCAAATACAGAGCATTACTTTTGAACCGTGAATATTGCGTCTCGGAGTGGATGTTAATGATCCACCCATGATTTTCTGCGTTTCGGATTATCAAAATAGATCCACTTTTCATCCCCAGTAACAATCCGAGACAAAAGACTCTTCTTTTTTTACCTGGCGATCAACGAAATGCAAATGTTCAAATGGCACTTTCCGATAATTGATATCGAACCCATTTCCCTTCTTTCTGAATTTTTCCCATTTCATGCAAATGTTTGGCAACTGTTGTACGATCAACATTTAATGCTCTGGCAAGAGATGGCTTCCACCACGATAAAATGACTCTTCTTTTCAGTTGATCCATTCGTCGACGAATTTTCGCACTTCCAAATTATCAAAGTGTGTATCCTCTAAAGCGTGTTGCATCCACCGGAACAAATAATAATCGCATGGAGAATACGCGGGGTGCGGTAAGACTTGCCATTCGAGCTCTAATAGTGTTTGTTTCACTGATGACGCAACGTCAGATCGAGCGTTGTCACGAAGAAGAATCACTTTCCGTCGTTTACTCGCAATTGGTGGTCGTTTTTGGTCCAATGCTTCTTCAACTTGTACAACTGGTGTCGATAACGACCAGCCTTGGCAGTCTCATGCGGATTTAACAGCTCATGGTACACTATCCCACCAAATACAGAGCATTACTTTTGAACCGTGAATATTGCGTCTCGGAGTGGATGTTAATGATCCACCCATGATTTTCTGCGTTTGGGATTATCAAAATAGATCCACTTTTCATCCCCAGTAACAATCCGAGACAAAAGACTCTTCTTTTTTTGCCTGGCGATCAACGAAATGCAAATGTTCAAATGGCACTTTCCGATAATTGATATCGAACCCATTTCCCTTCTTTCTGAATTTTTCCCATTTCATGCAAATGTTTGGCAACTGTTGTACGATCAACATTTAATGCTCTGGCAAGAGATGGCTTCCACCACGATAAAATGACTCTTCTTTTCAGTTGATCCATTCGTCGACGAATTTTCGCACTTCTTCCAAATTATCAAAGTGTGTATCCTCTAAAGCGTGTTGCATCCACCGGAACAAATAATAATCGCATGGAGAATACGCGGGGTGCGGTAAGACTTGCCATTCGAGCTCTAATAGTGTTTGTTTCACTGATGACGCAACGTCAGGTCGAGCGTTGTCACGAAGAAGAATCACTTTCCGTCGTTTACTCGCAATTGGTGGTCGTTTTTGGTCCAATGCTTCCTTCAACTTGTACAATTGGTGTCGATAACGACCAGCTTTGGCAGTCTCGTGCGGATTTAACAGCTCATAGTACACTATCCCACCAAATACAGAGCATTACTTTTGAACCGTGAATATTGCGTCTCGGAGTGGATGTTGATGGTTCGCCTGGATCCACCCATGATTTTCTGCGTTTGGGATTATCAAAATAGATCCACTTTTCATCCCCAGTAACAATCCGAGACAAAAGACTCTTCTTTTTTTGCCTGGCGATCAACGAAATGCAAATGTTCAAATGGCACTTTCCGATAATTGATGTCGAACCCATTTCCCTTCTTTCTGAATTTTTCCCATTTCATGCAAATGTTTGGCAACTGTTGTACGATCAACATTTAATGCTCTGGCAAGAGATGGATTCCACCACGATAAAATGACTCTTCTTTTCAGTTGATCCATTCGTCGACGAATTTTCGCACTTCTTCCAAATTATCAAAGTGTGTATCCTCTAAAGCGTGTTGCATCGACCGGAACAAATAATAATCGCATGGAGAATACGCGGGGTGCGGTAAGACTTGCCATTCGAGCTCTAATAGTGTTTGTTTCACTGATGACGCAACGTCAGGTCGAGCGTTGTCACGAAGAAGAATCACTTTCCGTCGTTTACTCGCAATTGTGGTCGTTTTTGGTCCAATGCTTGCTTCAACTTGTACAATGGTGTCGATAACGATCAGCCGTGACAGTCTCATGCGGATTTAACAGCTCATGTCACTATCCCACCAAATACAGAGCATTACTTTTGAACCGTGAATATTGCGTCTCGGAGTGGATGTTGATGGTTCGCCTGGATCCACCCATGATTTTCTGCGTTTGGGATTATCAAAATAGATCCACTTTTCATCCCCAGTAACAATCCGAGACAAAAGACTCTTCTTTTTTTGCCTGGCGATCAACGAAATGCAAATGTTCAAATGGCACTTTCCGATAATTGATGTCGAACCCATTTCCCTTCTTTCTGAATTTTTCCCATTTCATG